>NW_027132384.1:0-4078 GCF_026122565.2 Emydura macquarii macquarii
AACCCAGGGGAATCCAGCTCCTCACAACCCTGACCTTGCCCAGTGGGCATCCAGAGCCCCTTACCTCCAACCCCACCTCTGGGTATCTGGCCCCAGTCAACTCCAACTGAGTCCTCTCATTTTACAGTGCAGCCCGGCCCCTCCCTAGTCACTTCTCCAGCATCCCTTGTCTCCTGTCTCTCTGACCCCATCTCTTCTTTCCAACCCTCCCCTGACTCCCCACTCCTTCCCCATCCCGTTCCGTCCCATCCCCCTGAGCTCCCACTCAGTGACTCCCTGATAAACTGTTATGCTCATGGGGAGCATGCCCATCTGGAGGCACCTCACTGTCTCCCCTGGAGGGAAAAGCGTTCCTGCAAGGGGAAGTTAGGCTGAGCTCTCAGGGTGCTTGGGAGACAGTGAGGAGTCCCCACCTTCCTGCGCCTCTCTCTGCTCCCCCAGCTCTAACCACCCACACTGCAATTCCCAAGCCCACCCTGGGTTTGCATCTCCTCAGGGAGACCCAGACACTGGGAGGCGCCTTTTGAAGGGACCCTAGGTGAGATCCTACCAGACTTCTGAAGCCTGTGAGAAGGACAGGGGAGGCAGTGCCCACAGCCCCAGCTCTCCCCACAGGTGACGGGTCAGTCACTGATCCGATGCTGCATTTCATAGAGGCCCAGCCCGTCAGGGTGTTAGGATTGCCAGATATTTCAAAACCACAAGCCCAAATGGGTCTCAAAACAGGCCCCAAACACACCACGCCTTAAACAACCAACCATAAGCACTGAGTATGTATTCCCTGCAGCTTGCCCAACATAACACGCCCCCCCCCCCACACTTACATGGGGTAGCTTTACTACTGCGAGGTGAGGCCAAGTTCTCCTTGATAACTCGCACACACGTGTCTTCTCGACTACTTGTTGCACGTCTTAAACATCAGCACAGTCATCTTGCTGTTATAGTAGCCTCTACTATGCATCGACAGAGGAATCTGCTGACTTCGTCAAAGACCATTCTTATAATCAATTGGAATCACCGTCCCGCCACATGATAATCTCGTAACCCTAGGTAGCCGAAATGCAGTTACTGGCACCCCACCATTACAGTTCGGGTATACCCAAGGATAATTCCTGTCACTTACTCACAATCTGCACCCCCTAGAATCCTTCCATTCTCGAGTCATGGTTCAAGCGGTGATACATACATCGGATGTCCTGGATCTCTCACGACAGGGGTCACTCAGAAAGAATTGGATCACATCATCACACGGGACAGGCATTTCTTCACCTCCTGCATAGCATATCGTGGTGCGGAATGTGCCATGAACACGGATTACCACCTAGTGGTTGCCCACATGGCATAATGCTTTGACAAGCAAGTAAGATCTCTGTGATGATGAAGAAGTTTGACGTCGATGCACTTCTCCACGTGCCGGGTTTAACCAACCGATTTTGTATCGACGTCAGCCATAGATTCTCAGCTCCAACCGACCTGCTAGGCAATATCGAGGTTGCCTGGTTTCTGTTCACCTCCATCCTCCGCCAATCTGCTGAGCAGACGATCTACTATAGGCACCCAGCACGTCGACCATGGCTATCAGAGGAGGCCTGCTTGACAGTTAAATTGAAGGCCACAACCCATCAGCATGGCGATAAGCTCACTCGTTATCAGCTGAAGCAAAAGTTCAACACCCTGGCACTTTGCGACCATGAGGCATATTAAAACCAAGTGGAGGATTATGTTGAACTCGGCTTAGCCAGGAGAGATGTAAAGACAACATTCTGTGCAATCTGCAATCTCAATGGTCAAGAGGTAGTCGCTATGAACGGCATCCTGAATGACAGCCAAGGTTGTCCATGTAAATTGGATGACAACATCCTCTCACGCTGGGTGGAACATTATCACAGTGCCTTGAACCACCCTCCAGCTGCCACTTGTTCAGAGGTGGATGATTGAGCAGCCACTGTGGTTTCAGACCCAGACACTTTTACTGACGCACCAACGTTGGGTGAAGTGAAATGCACCATCTGCAGACTGAAAAACGGATGTGCAGCCGGCACTGATGGCATCCTCCCAGAGCTGCCAAAATGCGCTATAGACCCTGCAGTGGAATCACTTCTGGCCATTTTTCACCTGGTATGGAGAACTGGAACTTTGCCAACTGCTTGGAAGGATGGTATTGTGATCTCACTTTATAAGGGCAAGGGACTATGGACTGAATGTAAGAACTACAGGCCGATCACCTTGTTGTCCATGCCAGGGAAAGTGTTTGTGCATGTTCTGCTGGCGCGTTTGGAGCCCCTGCTATATCAGAAGCTTTGCCTCCAACAGTCAGGCTTTATGAGGAACAGGTCACATTAGACACCATTTTGGCCTTCTGTTTGTTGTCAGAGATACATCGTGAGTTCAAGAAGCTCCTGCATGTGGTGCATGTCAATCTTAAGGTTGCATTTGATTCAGTTGACCAAGTCGCACTATGGAAGCCTTTGAAAGATATAGGTGTCCCAGCCACTCTGCTGGACTTGATTAATGAGCTGTATAACGGAACCACAGTCCGTGTATGTCTTGGGAATAGGATGTTGGCACCATTTAAATAAGTATCTGGTGTCAGGCAGGGCTGGTTTTGGCCCCTGCACTCTTTTGTCAGGCAATGGATTTCATAATGCAGCATTCTGTCAGGTCCATAGACATTAAGATCGGTGAGCTCTCACTCTCAGACTTTGACTATGCTGCTGATGTTGTTCTAGTACAGAGCCCCAACAGGTTTTGCAAAACACTCCAGCAAATGGAGGAGGAGTCTCCATTGGCCTCCATGTTTTGTGGTCAAAGACAAAGCTGCAAAATCTAGGATCCAGTTCACTCACAACTCCAATCTCTGTGAATAATGAAACTGTTGACGCAGTCTCCAACTTTTGCTGTTTGAGTTGTAAATTCACCAGTTCCTCCAACTCTCACATGGAGGTTCTCCACTGGATTGGCATTGCAGCATCTGCCATGGATTGTTTACGAGTGTGGAATCAACATCATCTCGGCACAACAACCAATTTCAGGATCTGTTTGAGCTGTATCTCCTTTTGTCGGTTGCAAAACATGGACACTATGCTGCTCAGACTGAGCAAAGCTGGAGGCTTTGCACACAAAATGCCAACGTTATATATTATGCATAAAGTGGAACGACTTCATTTGTAATGCAGATGTTTATGGTCACTCCGGTTTACAGCCTACTGCAGCCATTGTCCGTAGACGGTGTCTGACGCCTTTTGGACACGTCGCAAGAATGCCATAAGACATTCCATCAAACGCTGTTCTCTGGATGGCTTGTAACATCCAGAATAAAATTCCACCAATTGAGGGGTGGAGGTGGCCCAGAGGCAGACCCGCTATTACATGGGTGCATCAAGTCTGTTCTGACATTGGACTCTCGGCCCGTCAAGCTCTTGTGGCCACACAGGAATGGACCAAATGGCAAATGATCGCTATGGCTGACCGTGTTGAAGTTAGCTATGGCTAAGTGCTGAAGAAGAAGGCACACTATAACACCCCCCACACACTCTTTGCCAAAACAGATGGTTCACAGTAGCCTGCCCCCTGGGGGCTAACTCACCAAACGAGCCGTGCCACCTCCCCCGATCCATCCATGGGGATGGATTGCCTGGCCAGGAGGCTGGCCGCAGGCCCAGCCGTACATCTGCCGGCACTTCCCACACCCAGTCATTGTGAGAGGAGTCTGGCATGGACAAGGGTGACTCCAAGTGCCAGTGAGGCAGGCAGGGTGTCTGGTTGTTGCTGGCTGGGGCCCTGAGTCTTACCTGGGGGATCGGGGTTCAGGGGGGTCCAGGCTAGTGCTCCTCTAAGTCCTCTCTGTCTGCTGGGCTGTCTTCCCAATCCATCCCGGCTTCCCACCATGGTCAGAGTCTTCTTGTTGCCGCTGGTCAGCTGCGGCCAGAGTGCCACATGGCGGGCAGCGTGGTGGGTGGTGGCAGCATGGTGCCTAGGTCAGGTTTTGGAATTCGGATGCTCTCAATCTGGGGCACTTCACACCTCAGTCCACTAGGTGGATGGGGCCACCCTAGAGACTCTGTCCCTCCCTTTAAAG
>NW_027132385.1:0-4044 GCF_026122565.2 Emydura macquarii macquarii
CCAGGCAGACGGAGCAGTCACTTCGTCCTGGAAGCTCCCGGCCAGCTCCCCGGCAGCAGCCATGGCCCCTCCGCCCGGGGCGGAACAGCCGCTGCGGGTTAGTTTCACTTTCCTTCCCTGAGCTCAGAGAAGCCGGCTCTGGCTGGGCGCTGGCTGGGGCGTTTCCTCCTGCTGTTCCCAGCGGGCCCGGGCTGAGCTGTAGCGAGTCACCGCCAGTGTCACAGCCCCGGGGCAGGGCAGACAGAGCCAGGGCTAGGCCAGGGCAGCTAAGTTGGGTCTGGCTTTGGTTTGTCATGTTATGTTTTTATGACATTTTTAAATAGCTACAAACACACAGAACAAACAGACATAACCAATGGCACCTAAACTTCTCATAACACATTAACAGCTCACAATATGTGAACCATTTGCTAGGTAACCTCAGATACATTTGAAAGATATCTATAACATGATGGGTAAAATGTAAATCAATTATTTGTATTACGTAATTTAGAAAAAAAATTTGCCTCCAAAAATAAAACTAGTTAAAGAAAATTAAATTAAAGTAACAAATAGAGGAAAGTTCAGAGAAAGGGGGATAGAGACAGGGCAGGAAGGAAGTGGGTATAGAGCGGGGTGAGGCAAGGGGGCCTGCATATATTAAATAGGATCATTGAGATACTGCCAGGAAAACATCCCATAGCTCTGAAATTTGTTCTCTGGTACTTTTGGGATGGTTTTCAATTCTTTCCATGGCCAAGCCAAGTCTTGCTCTAGTCTCACTTTCTGGATTTCCTTTTGTAGTACTTGTCTATTAACAATTATTAGTTCTTCCATAACTAAAGTGTTTCAGGTTTATTCAGCTTCCAATTAACATCCATTAGGTTTTAAATTATCTGTTTGTCTTTTTACACAATTTTATTTGATAGGAAAAAAATTAATTCTGCAGTTCAGTTCTGCGAGTAGAGGGGCAGGCCCAGAGTCTATGAGTTAAGTTAGCACCTGCTCAGTCACAGCCCCAAGATTTGTCTGATTTAGCACCATCAGTTTTGAACAGTTGGCGAGGGGTCCCATGCATTCTTCATAGGATTGTCAGCTGGATTAGTCTTAAACAGAGATCCAAGGAGCAGTTCAGAGCACTGGCTAAAATTTGTTTCCATTGAACAGCAGAGAATACTTGGTCTAGTTCCTCTTCCCATTTCTTTTCTAAGGAATCTGTGTTTAATTCAAATTTGCTGGCCGAGTGTTGCCATAGGCCTTGACAATCTGGGTAATATTTGGAGAAATGAAAACAGTTCAGCTGGGTTGGGGTAGCAAAGTTATTGGCCAAACAGCTGGAGATGGTGTGTTTAAGCTGGATACATTGTTAGGCTGATAGAAACACATGGGATTTTTTGCAGTGGACAAGGCAATGTGCCACATTGATTATGAGAAAACGCATGTGCATTCATAACTAATAATTGATACCTGACACACACACACATGCTCTGCAGCTGATCGTATATTATTCCCAGTCCTGACTGTAGCTTGTGATCGCAGCTTGACTTTGTAGCTGGTGTTTGCAGCTCGTGGCGGCTAACTGGCCAGGGAAGCCGGGCAGGAGGAGGAGCAGGGTCTCTGTCCAGCGCGCACCGATGCTCTTGGATGTTGCTAAGCAGAACGTTACCCAGAGCTTTTCATTTTCACCCAGCTTTTTATATGTTTTAGTTCTAAGGTGAGTCTATGGATCCTGCTGTGTCATGCTGCCTCAGGGTTCTGTGTGACCATTGATCACCAGTCAGTTACAGACATGACTTTTATCTTATGGGTTTTTTTGTTTTTTTTCTTGGGTGGCTTATTCTTGCTCTTCCAGGGTGTTGTCTGCTTTTTTCAGCCATCAAAGTGGTACTGGCATTTGTACTCCACCCCATCAGGACAGGCTGGGGCTGGAGACTGGTTCCATCACTCATACTCATTTCCATATTTAAATGAAATTATACACGCCTACATGAATTTTCAGCAAGACTTAGACTAGTTAATACAAAATGGAATATACTTCTTCAAAATGGAGTTTCAGTTACAATCTGGAGCCATGTCAGACGTTGGTTAGAATGTTATAGAACAAGCAATTAAACAGAGTTACTTTAGTTACAAGAAAACAGCGAGAGTCCTGGGGCACCTTGAAAACTAACACATTTATTTGGGCATAAGCTTTCATGGGCAGAAACCCGCTTTGTCGGATGCATGAAGTGGAAACTTCAGTTTGGTAGGTCTATATACACATGCAAGGATGGGTGAGTTACATCACAGTGAGGAGGGCGACTGTTAATGAGGTTAATACAATCAGTGAGGACTGGCCTGCCTCCCAGGGTTTGTGAGAGTGATTTAGTGACAATGTTAAGGAACGACTACTGTAAAGGAACGTTATTTCTATTGGTGGTAATAAGGAAATGAGTTACTTAAAAGACAATTTCTATGAAGACAATTTTTATAACAATTTCTATCAGTGACAGTACGAGTGACTTAAACAACAAAAGGACAAGCAGGAAGTGACTTAAAGACGTGTGGCTTAAAGACAGCTTTACCGGTGATAACTATATTTATACCGAAGGGCAGGTTTCTGAGTCAGTGAACGAGAGCAGCTCTATTAAACAGTTTTCTCTAATGAGCAACCTGCAACAGTTTTATGAATGAGTGTGGTTTTATTCAGACCAGTGTATATTATTAATTTAATAAAAATTCATTTAAAAACAATTCATAAATACTTTTGATTTTCTGAATGGGAAGGGCATTCATTGTAACAGTGTTTTGTTTTCCACTAATGGAGAGAGGTAGGGCCTGCCAGCCATTGAAATCATTTGCTGACAGCACAGTTAATGGGGCTAGATTAACCTTGACTATGTTTTTAATTTCCTTAGGGAATAAGATGCCAAGATATCTGAGGTTCATCTGTTTGCATCTAAATGTCCCAAAGGAGAGCCACTTCCATCTAGATCCAATGAGGTCTTAATGGCTTCCAACTTATCCAATTTAGCTTGTAGCCACAGAATTTACCTGTTGTTTGTAGGATATTTGGAAGAGATTGAGCCAGATTGTTAATAAACAAGAGAATGTCATCTACATATAGAAAGATTTTTGTCTCCCAGATTCCTGATTTAATTCCTTGCAATACTAATCAGGGAACACCAAGGTATTCAAGTGGTTCGAATACTAGATTGAAGAGTAGTGGGGAGAAGGGGCATCTCTGTCTAGTTCCCTGAAACAGATCCAAGGAGGTATGTGAGTCAGCCATGAAATTAGATATTGCCACTTAACTTTGTCAAAGGCTTCTCCGCATCAAGTGAAATGTTTGCATGGAAATTTCTACAGTGCCGATGGAATGTCATAGCATTAATCAACTGCTGTGTGGTATCTGAACCAGGCCTTTTTAAGTAAATCCCACCTGACTGGAGTGAACCATCTCACTCATTACATTTTTCAAGTCTCTGAGTGAATATTTCCACAAATATTTTAAATCCATGTTGATTAAGGAGATGTGTCCTCTCTTGAGAATCCTTGTGCCATGTACATAGTACAGTAATTAGGGCAGGATTTAATCAGTAGGCCTTCAGGCCGGGGGTCTTCCCAGATTTCATTCATCTATGTCCTTGATCTCTTTTAGATTAGCAATAACCTGTCCTGGTTCTGATTTGAGTGGTACTCTTTGGAACCTTTTCCATTTCTCTTTCTTCTGTATGTGATTAAAAGTGAGCTTCATCTTTTAACCCCAATTCTTCCATAGAGTCTTGCATAATGTTTCTAGCAGATGACTGTGTATGCTGGGGGCTGGCCTGGCCTTTCTAAAAAAAGGTCCAACATCTCATTAACGTCTCCTGTAATGATGATTGATTTAGTGGAATATTAATTAATTTGCAAAAAAAATTGGCTCATCTTTATTTGGACCATATGGATCAATTAGGGCAGATACAGAGTCAGATCTTAGCTATCATCAGCAAATATCTACATTTCTCATATATAATTTGTAAACTAAGTCTTTTATGAAACAATGTTGGTGCATACCTTTGGCAGTGGAGGAGAAATTGTTAA